>NC_088979.1:180992627-181027627 GCF_963932015.1 Anas acuta | reverse complement strand
AGGCCAGTATCTCAGTTCAGATATTCACTGACTACACCAAGAACTTGGACACCTCACATACATGGAGATAATTCAGGGCTTGATATAGCTTCCTAAATGTAGACTAGTGATATTTGGGAACCTGAGAACATCCATGACCTCCACACTGTGCTGTCAGATCTGCTTCAGGATTTAGAGGAGACCTACAGCACCAAGGATTTGCATGATACCCATAAGGCATCTCAAGTGACAGCAGATGCTTGCCTATACATAGGTAAATCAACTCAGTCATTGTCTTCAGGAATAATCTTCTCTCTGGTTTGTCACCTTGAGGGAACTGCTAGGAGATAATTTTCCAAGGGATATCAGTGCATGGGTGTTGAGTTTCATTCCATATTGCCTTCAGACACCTGGCTGTTGGACTGTGATTCATGGTCAGTGCTACATTCGGTGGGGACTGGGGGATGTGCAGATATTCCCTCTTTCTACGTAGGACTGACTCTGGTGTTCACGTGCAATTGGGATCCCAGTCCTTCCATGTACCTGTGATCATGGATACTTGTATTTGGCCTCCTCCTTCTCCCCTGGTGGGGATGAGGAAATACCTCTCATTGTGATGTGGTGCTTGGCAGAATGGGATTTGTGTACTTGTGGATAGCTGGGAGAAAAAACAGGTAAGCAAAGGCTGGTGTTTGCTCCATGTGGGTTTGTATACTGGTTTTATACAGTGCTATACATGGAGAAGTTGCGATACCCTGCATGAGAGTGAGCAAATACATCATTGAGATGGCACAACCATTATGCTGGGAAGAAAGAGAAGATGTGATACTTGTACAGAGGGGGAGGAAGAAATGGACTGCCATTGGGCTTGGAGAGGGAAGGAGAAAGTTGACTACTTAGTGGGAAATGAAGGAAATAAAGTACTTACAGAAGAGGTGAATGAAGCTGTACCAGGTCCTAAAAACAGATCTGGCAACCAAGGCTGCCAAGGTTTAACTGTCTTGATCTAGGTCATCTGTCAAGGTATTAAGAGTTTGACTCACTTTTCAAATATCAATGAGGAAGGAAATGGCCACGTTTTGTACAGTTGCTGAAGCTCCCATGTAGACAGCAGGACACTCCAGTGCTTTACCCTCCTCATGTACAAAGTTTACTGCTTCTTTTGCTTCCCCAGAGTTTGCTTGGAGGTCCTGGGACCCATTAAGTTTCTTAAGTCCTTTTGTGGGTTCTGCTCCTTTGTTTTCCTGCTCTACATGTTTCTATCTGCTCAGGAAAGATAAGAGTACTTCTCTGCTCAAATGGGGATTTTGGAGATAAGAACTCTGCAGACTGCTTAGTAACAGGAGTCTTTCACACAAAAGTAGCCTGTGCGGCACCTACAGCAGTCTGTGGCACTCCAAGCTCTATTTAGATTAAAGACTGTGAAAAAGAAGATTATTATCGAGATCCTATACCTATATCTCACATAATTATATATGAAAGTATGAATAACCTTGTTGAAACATCTCACATTTAGCTAAATAATTATA
The DNA here is from genome assembly GCF_963932015.1 of Anas acuta. NCBI lineage: Eukaryota > Metazoa > Chordata > Aves > Anseriformes > Anatidae > Anas > Anas acuta. The sequence continues at coordinate 181,026,119 of NC_088979.1, read as the reverse complement.
AATAGGAGACAGGGAGGCTTAGTAAGAAGGATTAGCACACATGAGTGGCTACATTAATGAACTGTTAGCATAAATGAAATACTTTGAACTTTCATCATTTGGAACAAATAAGCTTGTTCATCTCTTGAGTGATTTGTGAATGTACCAGAAATGCCCTCCAAACTTTGATATGCAAGATAGCTACTTTAATAGGGGAGGGAGGAGAGAAAGGTGGAGTACTGTGTGTATGAATGTGTGTGTGCAGTACAGCAAGCTCCCACACTATTTCACTTTATTTTCTTTCTTTCTTTCTCTCTCTCTCTTTTTTTTTTTTTTTTTTTTCCCACTTTGCTTTCAGACTCCAGCAGCAGTGGCTTCTCCACTTCAGTTCAGCCCCAGGGGTACTTAGCTGGATGGTCAGTCTTGCTAAGGACTTCTGCATCTACTGACTGCCCTGAAGTTGACAGCAGCCTTAAAAGACTTGCCATGTGTAAAAGTATTGCAGATTCCATAACTAGAAGTGGTAGGACTCTGAAAACTGGGTACCTTTTCCACACTCCATGCTGAAAAGTGACAACTAAACCAAAGATTGGAATGTAACTGAAAATATACAATGTGCTCCCATATACCAGAACACAGACTCACACCTCTGATTTTTTCATTAAAATTAAGTTAAAGATCACAAACCATTGTATAAGTTAAAGATCACAAACCAAGTATGCATGTGTTTTTGTAACTCAAATCTTGTTATGGTGCTGGATTATGTCCAATTGTCACAGCCAAAAAATGTGCAGTAACTATAAAACATCACGTCTTTTTCCTGAAAGAATAGTTTCATAGTTTCTTGGTACATATGGTAAGTAGAACTTGAAACATTTTGCGTTGGGTTTCTTTGCACTCAGTATGGATGGCATTGAGCAGTGAAGGGTTTTTTCCTCCAATTTTCTTTCTCCTTAAATTTCTGGGGCATACATGACTGCTATACCTGTGAAATGGCTGCAAAACACTACAGTAACATGAATCATCGTGCTTTAAAATGCCACCTTAATGCCACCTACTGCAACAGCTTTGTAGGTGGGCTACAAGGCCATCTATTGAAAGTGGGACCAATAGATAGGAGACTAGCAACTTTCTTAGTTGCCCCAAACTTCACCTTCTGCAGCCATAAACAAAGGTCCTTATAGTAACCTTATGTCTACACAGGCATTGTGGAACATCACCCTACATGAACAGCAGATTTTATGGCATAGACATAATGCACAAATGACAGTGAAAGAAAAGGAGTAAGAGAGAATAGGGCTTCTGGCCAGTTACTCCCATTTTAAAACTGAGAATACCCACGTGAGTACAGCTTAGTCGTTTTTAAGGCTTTGTTTTTAAGGCTTTAATATCATGTTTTAAGGAAACACATTCAAGAAAGCTTTAGCATGGCTATTTTGTTTCAATGTGGAAAGAGAAGTACATTTCACTTGGCTATGTTAGGCAGCATTGTAAGTTAGCGAGCCAGGTATCTGGGAGTGTTGAGGGATTTCTTGAAACAGCAAAAATCCCATGGCTTGCTGTAGCTGAGCAAACCAAGCTACCAGGGCAACTATGAGAAGTTCCCATGACAGTGTTCCCACATCGCCCGATTGAGGAACTCAGAAAAATATTGTTACCAGTAGCTGGCTTCAAGGACAAGGTCTATGTGACTGCTAAACACAAGGGGTTGTTTTCTTGCAGGTGGGGTTGTTTTCTTGCAGTTGTTTGTCTGAGTGCTTTTGACCAATAATCTTGTGTGAAACACTGTCCACCCCTGTTAAGTTCTCTATAAAAGTTAGACTATTCGGGCAATAAAATGGAGCATGATCTGACTCTACTGGTGTCTGTCGTGCTTTCGGCCGTGCTTCCTGCAACATGGGAGGAATAAAACAAGATGTAAGAGTTGTATCTCTTAGCAGGCCCATCAGGAAAAGATGAGGAGATTTAAGCTGGAAGAAATCTTTGAAGTACAGCATAGCATGGCAAATCCCAAATGGTAAAACAGTGACTATCACTAATAGAAAAAGAAGGAAACCTAAAACAAGAGGGAAGTTTTGATTTTATACATATCTCCCATCCTATTAATGCCATAAATATGGTATTTGACAGTGACACGATTAAAAAGATAGTCAGTGGTAAAATTTCACTTATTCTCAATGGGCCATGACTTATTTTAACCTCTGGGTTTTTGTAATAGTGTACTATGGATCAGTTCAAAACTTAAAGGATCTTTTCTTTAATATTTGAACTATTGAATGAATAATTGTGTTTCCCTTACCACTGGACTTGCTATGAATGATTCTGGGAGACAGATTACTATTTCTCAGCATGGGTTGATTTTCTGAACTGTATTTGTAAAATTAAAAAGACGGTATTCAAATGCCATTGTCTCTCATACATTTCTCCCCAGAGTGCTGGATGACTATTGCTAAAACCAAGCTATCCTTCTGTCAGGGACTGTAACTTTATAATGCTGCCTCTAGGTCAAGCTTGGGATAAGAAAGCCTCTGAAAATGTGGATGACCTTTCTCTTCTTGATATTTCCTTCATTACCCCATATAACCGTTATATGACCACCCTGATATGAGGAATACTCTCACAAGGTTCAGGTAGGACAATGACACAGAGGATCTGTGCAGATAAGACAATGCTTGTGCAGTCCCAGGGTATATCTGGAAAAACGCACCTTATGTAGTTTTAGGCATGGGACTGACGGTATGGCAGCACAAGCTTGCTACTCCTAATCTGTTGTCATTTTGATTCAGATAAAGATATTGAGACTTTACAGAACAGGGTGCATCTTTCCTGTTTATGAAGAAAATTCATATTCATATTATATTGAGTAAAGAATTCATAAATCTTTTATGGGATGCAATGAAAATGAAATCCTGGCCTCTGGTGAAGTCAGTGGTACAACTCCCCTATTTACAAGGATTCATGATTTAATCTAATCCTCTGTGTTTTGTAAAATAAACATTTCACAGCTTCATTGTCTTCAATACTTAATACTTCAATACTCAATGTCTCTGGTTCACCTTTGAAATTGTTAGTAGAATGGGTACTGTACTTATGGTTTTCAATGACTGTCACTTCCTTCTGGCTTTGGAAGGTCAGGTGGAAAACAAATGTTTTTGAAAGGTAGATTGCAGAGGCAGAGAAATAATCTTTCCAGTACAACAGGGAAGGAAGATTAAAATACATAGTGAGACACGTTGTCCTCCAACAGCAACAAGCGAGAAAGTGTGGGGAAAACACCAGTGGAATAATATAAATATTTGAAGTCAAGCATAAAAAATGTTATAAGATGTAAAACACAATGTGTGATATATGATATATAAGATATATGCATAAGATATATATGATATGTGAGGAAAGACATCAGACATGAGATATTAGATATAAGACATAAGACATTATGACAGATGACATAGCCCATCCCCACCCTGGAATTTGCATGGTTCTTTTCTTGAGTATCTCTTAAATACTGTAAACAAGGAATTCTATTCATTTTTCTGATCTAGAGCCATATCTATGTTATTGTATTTTTAGATACAATCTGATTGTATCTAAAACCAAGTGGAACTGTATATTGAGCTTCCATAAAAAAATTACATAAATCCTCAAAGGACTTGACTTGTGCTCATATATTAAACCCCAGAATCACTGAAAGAGATGAGGACCTGAAAGTTTACCCTGAAATGTTTGACTATCCCAGTACACATTCAGACTCTGCTGTGTCATTTGTCTGACATACATAATAGCTTCAAGGATATACAGAAAAGAGCTCTTGAATCAGCACCTTCCCTTTCACTGCTGCAGGAGCTTTAAAAAAACATCTGCAGCAAGTAATTCTGAAATTCTTGTAAATGTATGAAATAGATAATTCTTACTAATACTGGGTGAAGGAAAGCCCTCTGTAGTTTATTTTTATGTCATAAAACAGATTTTTCTCCTAGCACAAACTTATTGAAGGCAGTTTTTGCCCAAGAATATTCAGTTGTTGGTAAGACTTGTGTTGTTTCACTATACATAAAAAGGAAATATTTCAGAATACCTGTGAAATCTGCACATATTTCTGAAACTGAATCCAAATCATATGGAGTTTCAGAAAGATTGGCTTGGCATGTGAGGAAGAAAATACAGCAGACGGTGATTTTTTTTTTTTAAATCTCAGACTAGAAGTTATGTTCTTTAATTTGAACAGGATTTCACTCATTTCAATTTACACAAGTGCTGTAGGAAAAGAAGGAAAAAAAAAAAAAAAAGCAGAACAAAAACCCAACACTCAAAACCACAGGTACTTTATTCAATTTTCTTTTAGCTAGGTAGTCTGAATAGAATTAGTGTTGGCAAGATGCTTCAGCTGAAAGTGGACAAATGTGTATTTTTTAAGCCTACGATCTCACTAAAGGCCAAACTGTGCAACTCTTTCTCATGTTAATGAGAAAGTGAAGTCAACGGGATATGTAAGTGCTTAACAACTTCAGTAAAGATTTCATAATCTGGCCCTAAATGCTTTTGCTTTGATAGATCTTTGCCTCTGTCTCGCTGTCTCACTGCTGCTCTGTCTTTTGAAAACAGGTTATCTATAAAAGTTTTGCTGGTGGTATGTTATGAAAAGAGAGATCAGTAGGCTTCCTGCCATTTTTTGAAAACCTGTTAACAGTACATATTAATTGCAGTTTGCTCCCAACTTCATTATAAATATAATTTTATGCTGATCTACAAGCTCCATCTGACAGTACTGAGAACCATAATATCAAGATATGTACAGCATCCATCATCATGACTGACACAGATTAGACAACTGTACTTTTTATCAGAGACTCCTATCTCTGAAGACACTCTCAGTGCAGGGCAAAGCCAAATGAAATGCAAATAATACAGTGTAATTTTTAAAAACACCGATATAAAAGATTGCTTTAGCAGCTTTTTTTTTTTTTTTTTTTTTTTTTTTTAAGAAAGAGAACTGCTCTTTGATCTCCTTGAGAATGAGAATAAATGTTTCAGTAGCCAAGGAAGGCTCTTGAGAGGAGACAGGATCGTTCTAGCCTTGGACCTATATGCTCCTCCTGCAGTGATATCTTATCTATAGGCTGCATGAGATAATACTAACTGGAAACCGAGTATAATTCGCACAGTTAAATATCATGACCCATATTCACTGTATCAGACTCTTCCCTTTGGGCAGAGAGAATCGAGCCCTACTCTGCTTTCAGAAAGACAGCTCAGTCTAACCCACAAAACTAAGCCAGTGAAAAATGAAAGTGATCTCAGTGAAAGAAGCTGCTGCAAATGCATGTGCATCTTTGCTTACCACACAGCTCTCAGGCTTGTGTTCAGCTTGCAGTACTGCGCCTGTGCACTGGGAGCCTAAAAAGGATGTTCTATAAATCAAATCACCAGTGAAAAGGCATTCTTTAATTTTACAGACTACAAATGGCATGCATCTGCTCCTGCAGCCTCTCCACTGAATACTTAATGCAGGGAGTAAATGCTATTCATGATATTAGGGAGAGATTCTTTCACTACCAACAAATGCAATTCAAACTGCAAATGAACTCCAAATTCTTTTTTTTTTTTTTTCCCCTATTTCCTTGTATCACATGGAAACCAGAAAAAAAAGCTGTGGTTGACCTTAGACTGAGATCACTGTGGCACTATCATTGTCAGTACTCTACCACCCTTTTCATACTATGGTGCAGCAAAGGAGACTCCTGACCATGCAGTGGAGAAGCTCTGGGTTCAGTGTTTGCTTCAATGATGGTGTGTTCTTGTCCTCTCCCTTCACTGAAAAACAAGGCTATAGTTATCATCCATATCTCCAGCAGTGGCAATCTCTTTCTCAGTCCTGCTGAGGAACACAGGTCAAAACGAGAGGTAAGCAGGGTAGCAGCTGACTCTCAGCAGAGTTTCTGAGCTAAAAGCACTCCCTTGCCGTGTATTTGCTGCAGGCTGTAGCTGCTGAGGACTGAGGCATCATGCAGCAATGAGATTTAAGGATTGGTTTAAAGTGAGTGTCCAGTCCCTGTCTCACCAATGGCTAAGCTGGTCTGCTTCAAAACCAATTTACTGTCTAGCTATATCCTAATCATCCGCATGTGGTGTTGCATATATACAGACATTGATACATCAGCTACAAAACATGCATTTAATAGGCTGAGTTGAAGATTTTGGTGAAAAGCCATTTTAGAAAACAGGAAAAGGATTGTTATTTGAGTGAACCATGATGATTTTCTACTTTTAAAACAAAAACTTCCAAATTTTTGCCAGTTGACTCCCAAAAAACCTAAATGATGTTGACTTTTTCTGAATTAAACAAGAAACAGCCTCTATCAACTTTGTACCAGGTCTTTTTTGCATATTTCTTATGGCAGTTTTAAAGCTCCGTAACTCCACTGAATAAATGAAAGTTTGCAGAAGCATGAAATTAATGTAAAGCAATGGCTCACCAGTCAGGGCAAGATACCCGCAGTTGAAACTCTGTTCCATCCTCTATCCCAAGAAATCCAACCTTATCCCTTTCCCTAGGAAACCTCTGAAAACTGCCCTGGCAGCAACTGAGCTGCAAGGCAAGTATATCTGTTTTCTATACTTGCATTTCTAATCCAAAGCTGATTGATTACTTTAATAGCATTAAATTACACCAAAGTGAATTCAGATTACTATTATTGAAATCATTGGATTTACTCCACATAAACACCAGCAGGGCTGACTGCATGATTTCATGTAAAGAGGTTTCAAATGTGGAAAAGACGGTGTAAACTATGATCACTTATGAGAGTCCAATGCCATTCCTGAGAACCATGTAGGCTGTGCGGCAACTGAAATGAAAATAAAGAATCTAGGAAAAAAATACTTTTTTGTTTTCTTAATCTGGGAATACTATGTAAATCTAAGGGGGGTGCAAATCAATAATATTTGAGAAGTTAAAAAGAAATTACCTAGTTCTTATTCATCTTCTCAGGATAGCACTCACTCTCTTTTAAATCATTTTATTGGAGCAGTAGAGGACAGACAGTACTGATGCACATACCTTCATTGTGGGATACACATCTACACCTCTGTTGAGTCTGGTCTGCATCTTAGACCCATCTTCCACTTCTGTGAGAAAGACTCATCCACTAGGCTACTCTCCTAGGCCAAAGCTGAGAGAAGATCTCTTAGCAGCAGAGGCAAAACCAAAAGTTACTCTTACAAGGATGAAGTGCTAGACTGCCTCTCCATGGGACATGGTACAATAAATGGATTTGTTGCTCCTGCAGGGAGGAAAGATTGAGTACAGAAGGTGTCAATTGCTCTCTCTTCTTCCCCTCAAGGTGAAAGCCATTGCCCTGGCCCAATATGACCTGGTTACTCCTTGACAAACAGAAGCAAACTTGGTTTCTTACATACAGGAAAAGCCTAGCCTTGGTCATTTGCTGTCCTTCTCCATTGCAGAAAAATGTTTTTGCTTCCTTTGTCTGAGCTCATGCCATAGAGCATCACACCACAGAGGTGTGATCTTCTCTGTATTGACCAGGAACTCCATCTTGAAACTTGGAAATATTTCCAGTGATGAAGATCATAAGCATTGTAACATTCTTCATGGTTTCTGACCTCTATCTATAAACAACATAAATTAGTGATAGACCAATAACCTTTGATAAAAAGAAGAAATGGCAGAAAAATCTCCTAAGCAGTATTGATACTTATCTTTTTAAGCACTCTATGTACAACTGAGAAAGTTTGCTTAATGTCTATCAAGAGATTTGAGGATTTGAAATAGGACAAGGTGCATGTCCTGAGCACTGAAGTACACCTATAACTATTAGGATCAATGGGAACTTTGATAGATCAGTAAAAAACAGCAGAAACAAAGGCAGAGACAAATCATGAGAAATTTTGATCAGAAGACAACATAAATAATGTTTGTCCTCATCAGGTCATCCGCTACAGATCATCAATTATACTTCATTATCTGAATGGTGTTCCATTTTCTCAACCGCCTCTAACAAAATGTTGCTATGTATTGGTTTGTGTCTGTAGAAATGACAGTAATTGCAAAAACTTTCTTTGTGCCATGATGGAAATAGCAAAGGTCCAAGGAAATGCCCCCAGAATGTGAACTTTGGTGGCATACCGTATTCATTTATTAATTTAGCAACTGAACATTTGCATAAAGCTCAGGTAGAACTATTCCTATGAATAATCTTGCACAATAACATCAGACATCTCTACTAATCCTACAGAACATCAAAAGCAATGCTGGCTGCTATTCAACACTGGGTTCAGTGCCATGACAACAGATGGAATTCATGGCTGAGGGGTAAAAAAAAAAAAGACTTCCATCCCCCTGTCACTTTTTGTAAGAATCCCTAAAGAGAAAATTATGCAAACTAGTAGAAACTGAATGTAGAACAGGAATGCCTGTGAACGTGTGCTATCTGCAGTTATACAAAACAGCTTATTTATGAAACAGAATGTAAGTGATAAAAGTAAATGCGGAAATCTTATTTAAATTCTTGCAAAGGGCAAAGAGGAGGAGGAGGGGTAACAGGCTGAATTTCTCTTCTTTCCAGTTCAGGGCGAGCAGACTGAAATTCACATTATTATGGTCACAGACAGATGACATTAAAATGTATTTCTGACATTGTTAAAATTAACATTCTTATGTTTTGTGAAGAGATTATTCTGAGATATTTTAATCTAAATATATATGTTTTGCAATATTTTGATATCTTCAGATAGAACATTTTGGGCATTACTGCCCTGTATTATAGGAAACCTAAAATGAAAATCCATCTGCTAAAGTTACTCATTGATTTACATCTTCCATTAAAAAGAAAACTGTTGAGATGAATGGGAATTACCAGTGTAAAGGAAGAGATACCTTGTACATACTGTTGTTATTTATTTATTTATTTTTCTCTAGTCAACAGTCCATGGAAATAAGCTGATGAGTCAGATGTGTGTCTACTATGCATCTACTACAGACCACTATTACTTCAAAAGACCATTCAATCTGACTTAGCGAGCTTAGACAACGTTACCAAACGTTATGATGCACAAGTTATAGGTAAAAAGATCAAGTAACAACAGTCAGTGTGATGGGTAGAAAAATAAATATGGGAACTGAAAGGAAAGTTATAAAAGAGAAGGGATACTTTTTCAGGCTGGATCCAGTGTTACGTTGGTCATAACAGAATTTTTCCATTTGCTAAGATGCTTGCATGATCATATACTGAGCAGAATATAGAACATAAATGGCAACTCTTAAAAGGTATTTTCTAGTTATCTATCCCTGTATGCAATAGAAGCACGATGTTCCATAAATAGATTTTCAGAATTGTCTTCACATTTTCTTAGCAACAGAAATATAGCTTTGCATGAAGCTGTCCATCAGAACCATCTGTAGTACAGAACAGAAGCATGAGCGATTTTTTAATTTTTTTTCTACAAGATGGTAGTCAGAACTAACCATATGGTTCTGCATTCATTTTATTTTGGAGTGCTTATTTAGTACCCTGATTTTTGGGTACCGCAGGGGAAAAAAAAAAAAATATATGTGTTTTAACATTTCCTGACCTAACTAGAAGAGCAGTAAGCAAACTTGCAGTGGTCTGCCATTACAAGAATTTATAAGGACAAAAAGCTTAACTTGAATGCCTTATGTTATTATCCTCGACCCTTGGAGATGTTTGGCTCAGGGTCTTCTTGCTTTGTGGCTTTGACTGCATAACACTGAGAATTTTCTTTTATTGAATTTTCCATATATTGTGAAAAGAAACAGCCAGCCTTAGATACCAGCTACAGAGTTGTTCCTTATTTTACTTTTCTACTTTAATTTATTGCTGGTTGGTATGATACAAAACACTCCAGTAATGTCTCTCTAAGATATCCAGTATTTGTGTCTGGTTATTTGACCTGACCAATGGCAAAGTATAAGAACAGATAGGGAAAACTCTTCTGCCCGACTGGTGTGATCAGATGCTCAGCTGTGCATAGTTGTATTCAAGAGCATTTAGCTGCAGATGTAATATTTCAGGGGCATTTTGAAAATGTGGTTAAAAGTATAAACTGTACATCTGCCTTGTTTTAGATTCCCAGTTTGTATACTATTAAAGAATCTATTTGGCCTTTAGCAAGGGCTACTCCTCCTCCTATTGTTTTACGTAAAATTTAGTGCCTGAGTAAATTATAGGCTTGTTAAAACTGATCATCAGCCAAGGGAAGAAATAAATCAATCATGATAGAGTAATAGAAAAAGTTACATTTTTTAAGGCTAAGGAGGAATTTAATGTGCTCATTAAAAAAATATCCACTAACAAAGTTAACATTCTCATACAATGGAAAAATGCCTAATTCCATGATACACAATGGGGCATCCAATTTAGAAAGGGTCAGTGAGTTTCAGAGGTCTCTTTCCTCCTTTCTGGAGGGGATACGTTCTTTGGAAACCTACCTTTTGAGGAAAGGGTGGAAGGCAGCAAGACCTATTGAGATGACAATGAGATCAAAAAAGAAGGAGTGATTATTCAAATCCCTCAGAGAAATAAAAGCCTGAAGCAAGAAGAACTGAACCCAAAAAGGAGCAGGCAGGGTGGGGAACGGGCAAAGGGGAATGAGAAGCAGAAACTGAATGAAGAGGGCAATGTCTGAATGGGCAGCAGTGAAAGAACTAGGAGTTGAAAAGGGAAGGAGGAGGGGAGAGTAGGGCTGAGGAAGAGAAGAAAGCAGTGAGAGGCACATCATGGTGAATGAAGCAGAGATGGAAAGTTTATTCTTGTCAGCTTGTAACAACTCTTTTGAATACTTCAGATGATGGGTCTATGATGCTAAAACACAGCTTAATTGTCTTGCTTTTCCTGGGATCAGATTTATCAAAGTTTCTATTTTTACGTCTGTTGTTAGAGTGGGCCACACTGGTGAGTGGCAGGTACTGTAAAGTTTCAGAAGGCCATGAGACAGCACATCCAGTCCTCTGGTTGGTTGCTTAGATACCCTAATGAATTGTATTAGGAATTTCTCACCTCACATTTGTACTCTGCTATGTTTCAAGTATTGCATTTCAGATAATACCATGAGCAGACTTTGGGCATGCAAAAATAAACTCTTTTTTTTTTTTAAGAGGAAAACTACTTACAGAATAGCTGCAACTGCAACAAGAATTTTGTCAGATAGATTGATTTCATCGTCATTTTTCTAAATTCTTCTTTCTGCAGCCTGTGCTTTTTCCTCTGAATTCCCTGAAGGTCACAATAGCCCAATTATTGACACACCAAAAGCTGGAATAATCTTCAAAACTAAATTAGAGCAGACTGCAAATCCATTGAAGGATATATCTGATGATGGGTGCCTGAAAAAGGAGTTGGTAATAAGCCCAGCAAAATGAAACAATGCTTTCAATGTTCTGGCTTTTATATCAGGAGGAACCATGTGGCAGGACATGTTGTGACATTTCCCTAAAGTGAGCTGAGATGTTAGCCTAACACTGTGATCTACAAATGGATTTCTCCAGGACAGTGTCACAGAAGTAGCAAAACATGTAAGCTTTTTTTTATAAGGGGGAACTGTTAATGCAGTTAAAAATACAAGCACTCAAGGAATGTGAGTTACACAGAAAACATTGTCTTCAGCCTCCCAAAAGAGGATAGAGAATCTAGTGATGTGCACTGATGGGTTAATATTAATCTCTCTCTCTCATTTTTTTTTTTCTTTAACCGTTGTCCCTTAACAGAAATAAATGTATTTATTGGGTAACCAGATAAAGGCAAGTTATGAGCAAAGTGGGACACATCAGTGTTTTTTTTAATAAGTGGTTCCTAATTAAGGCAAAATACTGTCCATGCACTTATGTCACAATTAATTTAAATTTCAAACTCTTAAAACATTTCATTACACTTATTAACTAAAGAAAAGCTAAATTTATCCCATCTTAATTCCCTTCCAGTTTTTTAGCCTAATGGTTCAGCTGCAAGTGTAGTTTCCCTTGTGATATTGGAATGCAATGAGATGGGAATCAGTGCCATCTCCAAGCATGGAAATGCAAGCTTGTGGGGGTCTGGCAATCAAGACACAGAGGGCCTTTGGCCCCCAGATTAGTTATCTTCTTTTGCACCATTTTAATGTATTGCACAATTTGGATCAGACTCACTCTCTTTTCTCTACCCTGTGTTGTGAAAGAGAAAATGAAGAGGAAGCTGATGCCAGAGAATTGATAGAGGAGGAGGGAGAAGAGAGCAAAAGAATGTGAAAATGAAAGTAAAAAGAAAAAGCCAGACACTTGTTCCAATGGACAAGAATAGTTATGGGAAAGATAATGGATCATGTGGCAGTGAACTCTTTTACAAATACTCAAAGGTTGTAGAAGTTGGGTTACCACCTTAGAATTTAAGAAAATCCAAAAAAGTAAACTTAAAATGTTGTGCTATTAGTTATCTGTGAAGAACCATAAGTTCTGTGAAAATATGCACTAACATGTACCTAAATTAACATAGATATGAAGTACATTGAGTAATATAACTGTGGAAATAGTGAGATAAAGTGAGGTCTCTGATTAAATGCAGGATATGGAAGAATGAGATAATTTGAACATCTTGTCACAATTTCTGATAGGAAGGAAGTTAATAAACAGTGACTGTTAGGAAAGAATAACTGATTTTCTGTAGGAAGAGCTGGAGGAATAAAATCTCCCACTAAGGATGTTACTCACAAAGTCAGCTTAGGAAAAGATAATTTTAAATCAGTATAAAATATATTTTGCCATAGGCAAGATATACATTCTCATGTGTTCTGCAAGATTATTATTTTTTTTTCCCCCTCCAAATTAAGTTAAACTACTTAAAGATACTTTGTGCAATCAAATTCTCCAAAGAAACATCAGGAAGCTTGTGCAAGATTTCTGTCTATGTAGATTCCTGAAAAGAGGAATACAACCAAAAAAAAAAAAAAAAAAAAAAAAAAAAAAAAAAAAAAAGATGGCTACAGCTGCTATTCTTCTGGCTTTAGTTACAGTAAAGTGCAGATGTAAGTGTCTTGCAAAGTATTCAAAGTATAATTCAAAGTGCATCAAAGAGTAGCATCTGCAGACTTAATCTTCCCATTTAAAAAATGTGACGTACTAAATAACATTTCTGAAGAAATTCATGAGTTTGCATGCATTCCCAGTCTCTCCTCATACAAATGCAATGTCCCTCTGTTTCTGCATTTTCATGAACCTAGAACTGGAAAACTCTTAACAGGCACTCTAAATGGAGTGCTAACCACACTTTCTTAATGACTTACTCTGGCATTTGCTTAGATGAAACCACAGTTCTCATTGGAAATAAAAAAGCATATTGTCCAGACTTTTCAAAAAGTCATTTTTCCTCTTTTCCCATCAGGGTTTCTTTTTTGTTGGTTTCCTATTGATAGCAGGCATTAGTAGATGAGTAACTAATAACTTGCCTCCAAAGAATTCTCATAAGTGGAATTCCCCATGGCAAAATCATTGCATAGCAAGGACTCTGCTGAAACTGTGCATATCAGATATAAGACTGACGAACAGTCACTCTGCAGTGGCAGCAGCCACCCTTGAGAGGATGTATTAATTGGATCTCACAAATCCCTGGAGGCCTGATGAGCCCTACACAATGAAGTCCCTTCTGTCTCTTGTGGCTAAAAGACATACACAAAATACTTTAATACACTACTCGGTTGGCTTAACATTTGGGCTCATTCTTGAGCCAAGGAGCAGTTTAAGTGATCCATTTTAGAGCGTTTCACTAAAGGTATTATGACTCAGGGCTCCCACACCCCATCATGTTACTATATTTAACAACTGACCAAACACTGGATGAACTGCAGTAATTGCCTACGTGCACACCCTAGGGTAATAGGAAAAAGCAGCTTGAGTTGGATTAGACCACAATAAAAGAGATGCAAGCTAAGTAGAAACACCTAATGCTTGCCCCAGGATCAGAGCATGCATTCTGATTAATACAGCTGCTTGAATGACAAGTGAAGACCTGTACAGCTGAGGTAACCTGCATATACATCCAAACCCTCAGAGTAACTATTGTTCTCTGGCTCATTCTTGGCTCTTGGAATGGATGAGTTTACCATAAAACTTCAAAGGATAAAAGGCTGCTCTCCTACTCTGGCCACCGAGGAGTAGGTGTGAGACTCCTGAGATATGGCCCCCGTTCAGCCTGCTCATCCTGCCCTGCTCCCACCGCTCACAAATAGAGTCCCAAAGAAGGAAGACATTGTGGTCTACACAAGGTCTGCACTAAAAGCAACATATGCAAAACAGGGATCTCACTCTCGGATCTCACTCTCCAACTCAGCCAGACATGGACACATCTAACCTTCAGAAACCTAGGACTTCCAATGTTGTGCAACAATTTCTATCATTTGACTGCATGAACATACCTGCCTGTTAACGCTTCTAGAAAGTCTTCAGTGAACCTGGTTTGCCTACTTGAGAGGATTCATGAAAGTGTCAGCACTCAGAAGGATGCTTAAGTTCATATAGGCTTCTGTGCTAAGTTGTTAGGGACTTGACTGAAAACACCTCATTAAGGTCCAAAAAGTAGGAAAATATTTATTTAGTCAACAGAAATTTGCAAACCCTAAAAGAAAGATATCTGAAGACAATAAAGATATGGGAGAGGAGAAAGGTAAAGCATAAATTATAGAAACATGAAGACAGAGTGGTTTGAAGAGAAAGAAGATCTTTTAAAGAATGAAGAGCTATTCCAATCCCTGTTACACAAGATAGATAAGTACATATGACAAAATATGAAGATTATGTTGAAATGGTATACTACTTGTAGGGTCACCACATGAGTTAGGTATGTAGCAAGTTATACAGTCTGTCTTTCCTGTGTGACTTCCATAAAATCCATATTCAGCAAGTCCTGCTTTCTTGCAAACAATGGGACATTCAGTTTATATGGGAGCGGTGAGGGCACTCCAGTGAAAAGAGAGGGCACAGAATGGGACAGAGAAGCAACATTGGCACAAAAGAGGCAAAGAATGTCAATTCAGAAGGCGGGTGTGAAAGTAAAATCTGCTTCCATGCCTGCTACAGTATATATTACACAACTGGCACTTACTTGGCAAATCACCCACCCAAGGACTGACCTTGGCAACATCACAGGGATAACCTCTATGTGAGGAAGGACTGTTCTTCAACAATGTCTCCAAAATGTTTGGCACCAAAGTACTTTTTTTAAGAAAGCAAGCATTTCTTCCACTTCTTATTTCAGTCAAAAAACAGCATTTTCTTTTGGCTGCAAAGGAGACTTCCTGTCCATGACTTTTGTGATATTCTTCATATAGTGTTCCAGATTATTTGATATTGCGTATAAATGCCATTGCACAACCATCCAATTTTGTGGATGTTCCCATGTTACAGAGCAATGGGTGTATTCAAAGACTTGCCCAACTAAAATGATCTCCTTGTTAATTATTTGAAGAATGATGACAGAATGCTTGGGGTTGCAATGCCCTGGTAGAAAATCTTCTGAAGGAAAAATGGAAAGCATTCCTAATACTGGTGAAACTGAGATGTTTCTCTGTCACTGATGTTCTGTCTTGTGCATAGAGGAGAAAGATTAGGGATATTAGCATCTGTTGTTATCTTTTATTGCTTTAACAAAGTAAATCTGTTATTCACTTCACTGTTTTATGGAGGTCATATAATTACATAACATATTCAGATCATGTAGAAGCTCAGCAGCCTTTTCTATAAACATGAGAGTGAACTCTATTAACTATGTTATTAGTTTGTGTGAGCAAAGTTGGTAATGTGTTCTAGACATCACAGCATATACCTTTTGGACAGGTACTTTAAAAAGGGATGGGATCACATGAATCCTAGAATAAGACTGTGTGTTTCTGAGCACACTCCAAGGATGAAAATCAGTCTTCTCAATAAGGACTTAAGGCTTTCAATGACATTTGGGGTTAATTTTAATAATCATTAGAATTATGATTGCTAGAAGGAAACAGATGTGTTAGTCTTCAAATTAGTAAAGAAATGTGAAAGGGAACAGACAGATGTTTATTACAATTGAGATTAAATAAAATGAATTCCTAGAGAGTTGGTAAATACAGATTTCCATTTGATCTCTAAAGAATAACTAAAACTTTTCAGTGAAGTCAAATACTAGGATATCTGTTATGCACAACAAATTCAAAGTGTTTGAAACAGGAGTAGGAGTCACATACAAATATGTAGGTATTATAAGCTATTTACACTCTAGTTGATGACTCCCACAGAAAGCCTGTTCAAGTGGAACATGGACATTACTTTTAAAGAATGTAGGTATAAATAATACAAGTTTTAAAGGATGCAGTCATTCTGAGAACTAATCTTACTAGGAAAAGTTGCACTAATGTACTAGCAGATCTCTGTAGGTAAACATGATAAGAAGCCTTCTAAATGGTGTTTTGCCCATATGCATTACTACCAGATGGCATAAAAATGGCATCACATGTCAATCTCTCTCTTTTTCTCTTTCACTGTCACTGTCACTTTCTTTGATGAATGGAGGGTCACAGCCAAAACTACAAACTATGACAAAATCCTGGGGCCAAAATTAGGAAAAAAGTTGCATTTTGAGCCCCAAATTGACCATTCTAATAATGGCGAGAAGGGGCAGGCCCAAGGCCTGATCAGATGGGATCTGCAGCTGACATTCAACACCTTTCTGACCTAGAACAGACAATTGGTCTGGGTGGGACCTTTAGTTTAGCTTTTGACACATCTCTGCTCTGAGACTGCAGTATGCCCTGTGTTGGATGCTGGAACTTCCAGACTGGCTTTGCAGACCTTAAACATCATGAGACTACTAGGTGTGGGTTTCCTGGAGGGCTTCACAAAACAACATCAGTTCAGTGCCATTGTCTTCAAAAGGAACATTTCCCTTTAGGACACCAGGAATCACAAAGGGAAAAGGATTTCTAAGGGAATGAGCAACAGGTCACAGAAACTGAGCCTAAAAGCCAAAATGTAAGAAATCTTAAGCTCCAGACTTTTGCTAGATAAAGATGTTCTTTGTATCCATTGGATTTTGCATGTCTTCCTCAATTTGTCTGTTTTGAAACAGGGAACACTTCTATAAGATTTTGCAGGATATTTGCATTTAAGTGATCTGTCCATACACTGCCCAATAATGTCACGAAGTCAACAGCAGGGACTTGCAAATTTCCCTTGCTGGTCCAGTGTATAGTAAACTCTGCTTGCATCTCGAGTCTTGTGGTCTCTGTAAGCCTTAATCACCCTGTGTGCTGGACAAAAGACAGAATGCTCTCTCTCAAAGCTATATTGCAGTGGCTTGTAACTCTTGCACAAAGATCTTAAGGCAGAAGGTTTCTCTCTTCTGCCCAGAATAACTGCACTCAGCTTTTTGGATTACAGCTGAGACGACTGCTTCACAACCTAACAGCAACAGCAAACAAAATATGATGACATGAAATTCAACAAAGATTTTTGATGAACAGACATCAGCAAGTTACTGTAGATCTGTCAACATGAGTGTTTAATCCTGCTATTTTAAGTTCTTGGACTGTTTTATTTATAGCCATTTCTGTGTCTTGTCACAGTGGCATCTGAGTGGCTCACAAGACTCCCATGAGCAAAGCAAAGAATTATCTCAGTTGGGGGTGGGGGCGGGGGGTGAGAAGAGGAGGCTGAGAGAAGTGGCAGTCAAGCAGAGCATTTGCACAACAGCCAAAATCACAATCCATCCTTCCTCCCCTTTATGAGTTCCCCATCCTTCCTTCCTTTTACTAGACTGTTGGCCAAATAAATATGTGCTTTCCATCCAAAGGTCTTTCTCCTGGTTTTATCATCATGATCGAGCTAATTGGGAGCAGGAGGGTAAATGAGGCATAGCTGATGTACGTGGCATGATGCCCAGCTGACGCTACTATTAAGCTGATGCCGGAAAAGTTAGGAAACCATAGCCTGGCACTGAATAATAGGCCTATTGCAACTGAAGTGTGGGGCAGAGAGAGATTTTCCTGCAGCTGGCACCTTGTCTACAAGTGGTGTACAAGAGAAAGTAATGAATGACTTGACTCTTTATGTTTCCTATGTGCATTTTATCACAGTTCATCAGGCACCCATGAGTCTGACTGATGATTCTATGTAAAAAGCAACAATAATTTCCCGTAAGAGAAATGAGTGACAGCTGAAGAATAAGCTGCAATTATAATCTCCCTTTTCATGGGTTAGGTTGACAATTTAACCAACTGTGTTCATTAACTGATTTAAGTTCCAATTCCCTGCTTTTATGTCTGATGTGAATATCTTTAAGTTAAACATTGCTTGTGAGGCAGAATAATGGCTAGCAGCTAATGTCATAAATAAGGAACATGGGAATGAAACTAAACTTTCATTTCCAAATGAATATACCCCGTTGAGACAAGGTACCTGGCACCTTGGTCAGCACTTTTTCCATTAAGAGCCCATGTTTGCCCAAAGGGGAGCATCTGTTAAGATCACTGCTGCCACATGGAAGCCTTTTCCCATATGTAATACATACAAAATGAAATGAGGACACTTTTCTCTCTTTTCTTTTCTTTTCTTTTCTTTTCTTTTCTTTTCTTTTCTTTTCTTTTCTTTTCTTTTCTTTTCTTTTCTTTTCTTTTCTTTTCTTTTCTTTTCTTTTCTTTTCTTTTCTTTTCTTTTCTTTTTCTCTTCTCTTCTCTTCTCTTCTCTTCTCTTCTCTTCTCTTCTCTTCTCTTCTCTTCTCTTCTCTTCTCTTCTCTTCTCTTCTCTTCTCTTCTCTTCTCGTCTCGTCTCGTCTCGTCTCGTCTCGTCTCGTCTCGTCTCGTCTCGTCTCGTCTCGTCTCGTCTCGTCTCGTCTCTTCTCTTCTCTTCTCTTCTCTTCTCTTCTCTTCTCTTCTCTTCTCTTCTCTTCTCTTCTCTTCTCTTCTCTTCTCTTTTTCTTTTCTTTTCTCCAATCTATTACAAATTAAATGCATATGTTTAACAAAAGAGAAAAACAGCTATGTAAAAGACAAACTCTAACTGATAAACACAAGTGAAAGTTTCCCTTTCCCGTCTATATTCTGATCTTCTCCAAATATGCTAATATGCTATAAGTATCTGACTTTGGAGGGACAAGGCTGAGCAACTTGGATGAGAGAGCCAAATCACCAAAGATTTTTATGAAGCTTCAGAGCTATTAGTGAGTATGTTACTGCTTGGTTGGAGATGGTGATGATTTACAGGAAACTTGTGGGTACTTAAAGGCTGCACAGAGTGGTTGTCATTAAAATGCAATTATTTACCATTGATTAGCATATTATGGTGAGACTAATTAAGCAGAGGAACAACTTATTCAGAATTTTGATGGATTCACCATTGCTGGGAATTTTATTCAATGTTGGCTGTTTTTGTAATAGATATGAGCACATTCAAACATGAAATCGTAAACAATACAATATTCCAACCTCCCTTTGTAAGGGTCTGCATTTTAATTAGGATTTTTTCCTTCCATGGTGTTAGAGCTGTTATAGGTTTCTGCATACTCATAAGAGAGGCTATTGCTACATTTATTTGGGTGGAGCAGCCTCTGGTAAAGGTTTATTCTTTAACACTTATCTGCATGTGTCTTTTCTTCCTCACCACAAGACAGTGCAGCCCAGGATTGAAGAGTGGAGGTTGGGAATTGACTCATGGCTCCTTTGCTCTACTGTTGGTTACATGCCATATCTAAATCACCTTCTTATTGAAGAGATATGTATAGGGAATTTTCAGATTAGGTACAGAACTGGTTCTTCAAGGTTATTTCATCTTCATAAGAACACAGGAATCATCTTGGGAAGGATGGAGGGGCAAGGAACAGCGACATGGCAGAGACAGTGGAGATATTCTTATGTGTCAGAAGAGTCATACCCAAGAAAATACTCTTAGGACTCTGCACCACTCCACTGCAGTATTTAGCAATAGTAATTAATCCAAGTTCAGAGCTATAGTAAGAATTTTCATTGCATGGACACTGAACACACCAAGGTTTTTCTGTTTTTTTTTTTTTTTTTTTTTTCTATTCCTCTTATTTTATTTTATTTTATTTTATTTTATTTTATTTTATTTTATTTTATTTTATTTTATTTTATTTTATTTATTTTATTACTTTTTATTTTTTTTTATTTTTTTATGAGTTCCCTGTCCCTTAGTCCCTTACAGCAGTTGCTGCTGCTGTGGGTTTACAGCTGCTTTTTCTGTGCAGGTTTGCTGCCATATGGCATCGTAATTCTCCCTTGCTCACCACAGCTCTGCCTACTCTCCTAGTATCCATGGCATTATTGAATAGTACATCACTTTGTTCTCTGTCATGTGTTTTTGCTATTATTTATGAATCTGATTTTTTTTTTTCCACAGACCTGAAAGCTTAATGAAAGTAATGCCAATCATTTTTGTATAAAATTGTTGTCATCCATTACCTGAAGTATATGGGAAATTTTGTTGTTTACACCCATTCTTACCAGGTCTACAAAGCTCTGATCAGTGACCAAAAAGATAACCCCAAATGTGTCATCTCTGGAAAATACACTTTTCAACAAAGCATATCCTAGAAAAATATCAGAGATGATATGTCCATCTGGGCTCGGAATTTTCACACAGCACAATGTCCCCTGAAATCAAACATTTGCTCTGTAGGTCAACCAGGCTCATCTTTCACAGTCTATCAGTACATTTGCCTTGTGATGTCAGGGTGCTGTGGGTAGGCAGATGGGTTTAACTGCCCCTAGGCTTTGGAACTTTTCTCAAGTACTACATCATCCAGAGCAGAAGTCAGAGATGATAATGAAAGGAAGAGAAATTTAACTAGGTTTTTCTCTCATTCTCCTACCTGTATGTTACGGTCCCTCTGATGTTTGCTGAATATACATGAATAGCATTTCTTCTGAAAGACCCTCAACTGAAAACACACCTGGATTAGACACAAAGGAATGTTTTTTTTGGCCAACCTGAAGTCTGGTATACCAAAGATGGTGGCAAACAAAACAGTTTTCAACCTGTCACATCTTTATGCCCTTCTCTAGATGAAAGGAGAAGATACGTACCAGAAAAATACCCATCAGATAAATGAAGCTTATTATTATACTAGAGAATTTCTTGGGCTCATTTGGTCACCTACTGTGCATTATTCACTAGGAGGTGAAAATCAGCTCAAGCCAGGAGCAAACTGACTGAAGACTATAGGATCGAACAGTTAGAGTTCAGAGTTGCCAGATGTCAACTGATAGCTTCTTTGCTTTCTGCTTTGTTACAGTGTGAAGTGCCTCACACAGAAAACTGGGATGGCATATGAATAATAAATATCGCTGAATAACAGCTGGAGTTTCTCAGGGTGCCTGTGTTCTCTTCAGTGAAATGCCTCCCTGTATAATTTACTAGGTATCTCTCATTAAAGCAGAGATAGTATATACAATTACAGTTAACAAAACAATGCCTCTGAACAAAAAGGGTCACTGTGTTGCCTGGCAACTCTTAGTCCGTCCAAACCCAAATGTCTGCTATCACAGACCCATGTTAATTTGTGCTGTTTGTGAGCAGAATCAGCTATGGGAACTCAATGCTTGGATCTTTGGTTATCGGTAGGAGGACCTCTCCTGTAGCTGGGCTCTGCCCAGCCTCATCCCAGCTTTCAGCCTTAGTGAGCCTCCTTGCTCCCCATGCAGGACCACCTGGACAGGAAAACTGGCATTTTAGTGCATATCCCACTGGTGTGGGGTGGGAGTAAATCCTGAATTCTCTGTACCTGGGAGTCAGGGGACATCATACATACACCTGGTCTCTCAAAATAGTTCTAGAGATAACATAACTGTTATTAATTTGCTTTGAATACTTTTCCCATTATCGGGCAACAGCTTCAGTCTTGGAGCAAGAGGCTTGGGGATAATTTCTGTGCATATATTACTATGCTTGTTTCTTCAGTTCAATGGTAGAGGAGCATTATGGACCTTTTCTTATGATATAATGTCACAATTAGCTGTGAGAACCACTGAGCCTATTACAAGGGACATTTCATGCAATCATGTTTGCTGAAAAATTTTTCATGCTTGCAAGAACAAGAATATATACCCAACTATTTTTAGAGTGGTAATTTTCTCCACGTGGACTTAATAAGAAAATGAATAAAGAGAAAGTAGGTTTTTTGTTTTGTTTTCCTTTCATAAGCTCAAGTTTCAGAAAACAGATTGTATAAATGTTATTACATTGATAGCCGTTAAAATTATAATGATAACAATAAAATCTTGTTCTCAAGAGGCCAGGAAGAAATTTGATGTAAATAGACTCAGCTCCATGGAAGCTTGTTGATTTGTGCCAATTGATACCAATTGAGAATCTGTCCTGACCTTTCATTCAGGGATATAAAAGTGCCCTGGAGAAAACTCCAAATTTTGAAAACAGCAGAATGCTGTTAAGACACACTTAACCTTGGAAACAGGAAGATTCAATAATAGAGTCTATGATAACTGTTTTATAGGGGTCTGTGAGGGGGTAAAAGTGAATCATATTTTGTTACTCTGAGTTATGTTGAATTGAACATCAGTATGGGAGAAGAGTTGATTTTGGTGAAATTGCTCACAGATTAAGGTATTGATTCAGTGACAGTTAAATTGGCAGAATTAGATAGTATGATAAATACAAATGAGTTTTTTTTGTTTGTTTGTTTGTTTGTTTTTGTTTTTGAAAGACAGGTGATGAAACAGTGTAGCTTCTTTCAAGTCTATGTGCTTATCTAGCCACTTATACACTGATTTACCTGGGCATATCACTGCAGGAACTGAAAAAACTTCCTAACATTCATGTACGCTTGTGCCAAGAAGATGGGATTCTCTTTTCAGGTGTTCCCTTCTGCTTGCTCCTACTTGTGGCAGGCACCCAAAGTGTCTCTCTCTGCTTAAATTATATACCTAGATTGGGTTTATAATCCAAATTGGGTTTATAATCCAAATTGGGTTTATAATCTCACCCCATTTAAAAAGGGGTGAGAATACACTCTGTATCCAAATGCTAAATCATCTCTCATATTGCAGTATCTGAGAGGAGCTTTGAGTGAGAAAGGTTCATGTTCCTCTCTGTGAACTGCTTTCACACAGCACACAACAGTACCTTCAGTCTTTCTTCCACCTGCTCTGTTTTTCTTTCCTGCAGCAAAGAACAAACAAACAAACAAACAAAAGACTTTGTTCTCTTGCTTATTACTTCTGTCTTTGTCTTCACCTGGGAATTTCTGCCCCTATCTTCTCCCCTTCTAAATATAACTCTTCTCATTTGTCCCACTTTGCGAGAGCTACTGAGGACCGCCGCCCCAAGAGTCTTTATAGCCTTGAATACCTTGGTATAATATATTATATATAATATATAATAGGGTAACAATTGCCTGATAACAAAGTTCTGTACTTTGCAAGCCAATTTAGTAACAATAGCCAGAGTCGCTGTGAAGTTTCTCCTATGGATACACATTTCCATGTCTATGTGATGCCTCTTCATTTGCCAGTAGATGTGCTGAGTCTATGCATCTGGAGAGGTGTAGTCACCAGTAAGGCTTATTTTGCTAATTATTCCCACATCACACAGAGTAGGAGGCAAGAGCACCCCTGTGACAGGATCTAGTGATCAACTGTTTTCTGATTCCCTGCATGATATATGACTTTTCAAGGACAATGTCTAACTCAAATAATGTAAAACACAAAGTAACTTTTTCTTAGCTCTGATGTTATAAATTCAAAACTTGGAAAGCTGTTAGATGGGAAGAGCAAAAGGAAAACAATGAGATTAATTGCAGAAAAAAAATCTTTTGTAGCAGCTATGACATGAATTGCAGAGTGGGTAATTTCAGAATCATTAGAAGATTCTGTATTTTGAGAGATAAATGACAATAATAACTGTAGGTGTTTTGGATTTATGAGTGAATTGAAAGCTCTAGGGTTTGGTGTAGAGATGTGTTTGCAGTAAAAAATGCGAGATCAACTAAGACTTATGAAGAGGAGGCTGAACACAGTGAAAACAAGTAAAGAAATTTGTTGAAGGATATTTAAAGAGGAATAAATCTTTTAGTACCTAGGTAGATAAGCTACAACACAAACAAAGAGCAACATTAAACAGAGAAACATACATTGGAACATATAGGAGCTGAATCACTCCATCAGTAGATACTACATTACCTTATCTGAATATTTAAGTACAGGAAATAATGTGATACATTACATATCAGAAAAAAAATGCAGTGAAGCTACGGTTTTGGAATAAAGCAATGAGTATATTGCAAACTAAGGAAGATAAAGAAAAATAAAGAAATATAAGGAACAAAGAATTAGTGTAGTGCAAGTAAGCACTGATTTAACTGACTTCATATTAACTGCTGTGGGGAAGGGAAGGGAAGGGAAGGGAAGGGAAGGGAAGGGAAGGGAAGGGAAGGGAAGGGAAGGGAAGGGAAGGGAAGGGAAGGGAAGGGAAGGGAAGGGAAGGGAAGGGAAGGGAAGGGAAGGGAAGGGAAGGGAAGGGAAGGGAAGGGAAGGGAAGGGAAGGGAAGGGAAGGGAAGGGAAGGGAAGGGAAGGGAAGGGAAGGGAAGGGAAGGGAAGGGAAGGGAAGGGAAGGGAAGGGAAGGGAAGGGAAGGGAAGGGAAGGGAAGGGAAGGGAAGGGAAGAAACAGATCTTTGCATATGTAGGCATGAATATAATTTAACAAAACAGACTCAATCTTGAATTTAATTACATAGCAAGTGCAAGTAAAGTGGTTGTAATGCTGTTATGGAAATATGACTGTGATAAACTTATTCACATTACATTCTGTTGCTAATTCAATTTCCATGCACAAGCCCAGAATGTGAGGTCTAGTTCTGTCACTATAGATGAAACAAAAAAAAAAAAAAAAGGAAAAAGGAAGATATGTTTTGTAGCTCTTTCAATAATTCAGTATTAAAAAACTATATTTCCCTTCCTAATAGATGTTAAACTTAAAATTAAACAAACAAAATAACAATTTTATAGTCAGTATTTATGCCCATAAATGATAAATATTGCATTAAAAAAAAATGAAACATCTACATTAAAATTATAGATGAAAACTCATGCTGAGAATGAAAGAGAAATAAACTTGAAGAAAATATTGGTGAAATCTAGGAAATATATGGAAAAAGAAAATTTTCTCCCTGCCTGAGTCCTCTGCTTCTCTTTTTTATCACAGGAGCATTACTACACTTGCTCTTCACAGTTACAACTATATTACTAATTAAAATGTTAATACATTCTTAAAGTGAATTGAAGCATTTGTTCTTTGATTCTGTGCACTATATGAACTGCAATCCATATATATGCCAATCTTGGATTTTTGTTGCAGGGGGGTAAAAGCTCTGGAAAATGTCTATGCTCTAAAGATCTAATTAGCTTTAGAATGGATGGTTTAGGGATCTGTTGTCCAGATGACATAGAATGTGGTAAGAATATTCAATTTTGCCAAAACAATTTTATGCTCATTTCACATCTATTTTTCTAGATTTCAGAGTTAGGGGTAGGGGTCAACAGGTGAATATACTCAACCAAGCAAACTCCTGCTGAGCAGTGGAAAGCATTGTATCATTGTTCCCTGGTAAATAAGTCACATGCTCATTTTTGAGCACGTCGCTACATGAACAGTGTTGTTACGTGAGGTAAGTGTGGCAGAAAGCACTGTAGAGTAGGTGTGTACACGTGGGAAGTAGCTGACAACAGTATGCCCTTTACCTGAGATAACTTTTGTAATGATTTTCTGGTCATACCATTAGATCCATCATAGAAACCCATCTGCAGTCTTAATGTTGGAAAAGTTGTAGAAACAATTTAATACCATCATCAGGTTACTGTTGATGACTTGACTTGCCAGTTTCCTCTATTGACTGAGGATTTTGTGTTTTTTAGGACTTACAGTTGGCTAAATAGAAAGCTCTGGTTTCTTAGCAATGATGTGCTTACTGTTCATGGATATGTCTCTGAGGA
This sequence comes from Anas acuta, assembly GCF_963932015.1. Lineage (NCBI taxonomy): Eukaryota > Metazoa > Chordata > Aves > Anseriformes > Anatidae > Anas > Anas acuta. The sequence goes on along the minus strand of NC_088979.1, from coordinate 181,000,149 downwards.
AAAGATGTAAATGCTTCTGATGCTAACATACAGTTCTGGCATTGTAGCCACAGGAGTACTATGCTAAGTATAATACATCACCTGGTTTGTGAGAAGAAGAAATGCATTTGGAAAAGTTTAGAACATGAACTTCTCAGCACCATAGCCTAAACCACATAGTAACTTACCAAGTGGGAGAGTCACAAAAGGCCAATTTCTGAACAAAACAAAACACTGTGAAGCCAGTTCAGACAAAAGAAAATCCTTTTTGATTTCTCACTTGGATCTTTGAATTATTTTTTTTTTTTAAGTTTGTGCTTAGAAAACATTCTAGGCAAGTAAGCATCCTAAAAGTGAGAACAAAAGTGCTATATTGGAAGTCATTTTTAACCTGGTAATAAAAAGTTGTGGTCAAAGGTGGCCCACATAGTCATTGTATGTGGCTCTGAGAGGGGCCACCTGTGAGACTGTGCTGCTTTGCCAGGAGACGGAGAGATCAACAATGATCTCTTCCAGCAGTCTGGAGACTGAATCTTTACTCTGGACATCCTGGAATCACGGAATTGAAGGGGTTGGAAGGGACATCAAAAGATCACCGGGTCCAACCCCATATATTGGGGACAGGGACTTCAGAGCTTGAAGCAGCCTCACCCCACCAAACCACCCACCAGTTGGCTTTCAGAGGGACCCCAGGGACATGCAGTAGTCTCCAACCTGAGTGGCTTAAGTGGCTTCCAAGGAACAAATATTTGCAGATCTCCATCCTTTGTCAGTGTTGCCTTTGAATCTTTTAGTGTTTCACTTTGTTTAAATTCAACATCAAGCACTTGAACCTTCTGTAGAAGATAACAGAAGGGCAGCAACAGAAGAAGAGAATTTGTCCAATGGTCGTGTATAACAGTTGATTACTTTTGTAATTCCTTCAAAAGGACAGCACTGGTGTTTTCACATATGTCAACCTATGAAATGAGGAGGGTCATTATTAAAGGCTTCTGACTCTAACCACTAATGTATTTATACGTCTGATGTAACTCATTCTTAGTTTATGATCCTTCTTCATTCTCATCTCTGTCTTGAAAGATGAGTTGTCCCAAGCCTTACCTTAGTCATGCCCTCAAGTTATGACTGATACAGTAACCCTGATAATGAAAGCTAGTCCTGCTACTTCCTCTAAAACCAAAATCCAAGGAGATCATAGAATCATAGAATGGCTTGGGTTGGAAGGGACCATAAAGGTCATCTAGTTTCACTCCCCCTGCCATGGTATGGGATGCCACGTACTAGAGCAGGTTGCCTGAGGCGTTGTCCAACCTGGCCTTTAATACATCTAGGGATGGGGCATCCACAGCTTCTCTAGACAACCTGCTCCAGTGCCTCACCGCCCTCTGAGTGAAGAATTTCCTCCTAATATCTAATCTAAATCTCCCCTCTTTTAGTTTAAAACCATCCCCCCTTGTCCTATCATTATCTGCCTGAGCAAAAAGTTGCTCTCCATCTCTTTTATAAGCCCCCTCTACATATTGAAAAGCTGCAACGAGGTCTTCTCAGGGCCCTCTCTTCTTCAGGCTGAACATCCCAAGCTCTCTCAGCCTTTTTTCATACGAGAGGTGCTCCAGTCCACTGATCATCTTTGTGGCCCTCTTCTGAACCTGCTCTAACAGATCCTCATCTTTCTTGTGATGGCGGTGCCAGACCTGGATGCAGCACTCCAAGTGGGGCCTCACAAGGGCAGAGCAGATGAGCACAATCACCTCCTTTGCCTTTCTGGCCACTTCTGTTGATGCAGTCCAGGATGCAGTTGGCCTTCTGGGCTACAAGTGCATGTTGCTGGCTCATGTCAAGAACTCCCAACTATTTCTCAGCAGGGCTGCTCTCAGTTCTCACTGAGAGCAAGTTCTTCTCCCAGTCTGTACTCACGTCTGGGATTGCCCCAACCCAGGTGCTGCACCTTATACTTGGAATTGTTGAGCCTCATTAGGTTCACATGGGCCCACTTCTGAAGCTTGTCCAGGACCCTTTGGATGGCATCACTTTGTTCATCAACTACACCACTCAGCATGGTGTCATCTGCAAACTTAAAGAGTATGCACTCAATCCCATTTTCTATGTTGTCGTTAAAGATATTAAACAGTACCAGTCCCAAGACAGACCCCTTAGGGACACCACTCATCACCGACCTCCACCTGGACATAGAACCATTGACCGCCACTCTCTGGGTGCGGCCTCCAAGCCAATTACTTATCCACTGGATGGTCCACCTATCAAGTCCATCTTTCTCAAATTTGGAGACCAGGATGTCATGTGGGACAATGTCAAAGGCCTTGCAGAAATCCAGGTAGATGACACAGGTTGGTCTTCCCTTAGATACTTTTGCTTTCTCTCCCAAGAGGCTGTGTTCCAGAAGAAAAGGACTGGTGGTGCAAGGAAGTGAATGTTCATATTGGTTTTCAAAATGCCTAAAACATCAGACCTAAAGGAAAAAAATTGCCAATCACATTTTTGGAAATTTTTTTTTGCATATGTTGCACTACCCCAATAGGATATAAAGAACATGGTGCATAATCATTATTTTTGTATAAAGCAGGTGTTTAGAAGTTTAGATAGAAAATAACTTCTGTTAGCGAGAGCAGAAAAGAACACCAGCAGAGATATTCCCTGTAGAATATGCTGGAGAACACTGCTAGAAAAACAAAAACAATAAACAATGCTATGTACACAAAATAAAATAACGTAAGGTTTCCTCTGAAGTAGGATGTCTCTTGTTCATCTTTGAGAACATTAGTCATCATACTTTTGAAATTACATTGTCAAAATGTTTCTTTTTGATGACCTATCTTAAATTGCTCTTCTAGCTATAATGCGAAAATTTGCTTTCCCATATTGTGATTCAATTACATCAGAATTTGTGAGCTTTTCCAAGAGTTTTAACTCCTTTAAATAATTTTACAATATAAGAATTATATTTCTGGGTTAAACAGAGAAAATACTTCTGTCCAGAAAAAAAAAAAGGGGGGGTAGGGGGGGAAAGGGGTTATTCCTGTTGTTAAACAGGAAAATATCAGCCAGGGCAGGACATTATATATGTGGATGTGGTCTACCTTGACTTCAGCAAGGCGTTTGACACCGTTTCCCACAGCATTCTCCTCAAGAAACTGGCTGCTCTTGGCTTGGACTGACATACGCTTCATTGGGTTAGAAATCGGCTGGATAGCCGGGCCCAAAGAGTTGTGGTGAATGGAGTCAAATCCAGTTGGAGGCCGGTCACTAGTGGCATTCCCCAGGGCTCGGAGCTGGAGCCGTTCCTCTTTAATATCTTCATTGATGATCTGGACGAGGGCATTGAGTGCACCCTCAGTAAGTTCGCAGATGACACCAAGTTAGGTGCGTGTGTCGATCTACTCGAGGGTAGGAAGGCTCTGCAGGAGGATCTGGATAGGCTGGACCAATGGGCTGAGGTTAACTGCATGAAGTTTAACAAGGCCAACTGCCGGGTCCTGCACCTGGGGCGCAATAACCCCAAGCAGAGCTACAGGCTGGGAGAGGAATGGTTGGAAAGCTGCCTGGCAGAGAAGGACCTGGGAGTGATGGTTGATAGTCATCTGAATATGAGCCAGCAGTGTGCTCAGGTGGCCAAGAAGGCCAACAGCATCCTGGCTTGTATAAGAAGCAGTGTGGCCAGCAAGGCTAGGGAGGTGATCATCCCCCTGTACTCGGCTCTGGTGAGGCCGCACCTCAAGTACTGTGTTCAGGTTTGGGCCCCTCGCTACAAGAAGGACATCGAGGTGCTTGAGCGGGTCCAGAGAAGGTCCAGCGACGAAGCTGGTGAGGGGCCTGGAGAACAAGTCCTACGAGGAGCGGCTGAGGGAGCTGGGCTTGTTCAGCCTGGAGAAAAGGAGGCTCAGGGGCGACCTTATTGCTCTCTACAGGTACCACAAAGGAGGCTGTAGAGAGCTGGGGGTTGGTCTATTCTCCCACGAACGAGGGGTAACGGGCTAAAGTTGCACCAGGGGAGTTTTAGGTTGGATGTTAGGAAGAACTTCTTTACCCAAAGGGTTGTTAGACATTGGAACGGGCTGCCCAGGGAAGCGATGGAGTCACCATCCCTGGAGGTCTTTAAAAGACTAGATGTAGAGCTTAGTGATATGGTTTAGTGAAGGACTGTTAATGTTAGGTCAGAGGTTGGACTCGATGATCTTGAGGTCTCTTCCAACCTAGAAATTCTGTGATTCTGTGATTATCACTTAACCCATCAGTAAGAAACAAGATCTTTGGCACATTCTTATGAAAGCTGACATCCAGGTTAGCTTTTGTCTAAGGTAGGAATAAAAGTAGTCTGGTATTGTTATCCCTTGTAAAGAAAAGCAAATGTAAACCGAAGCCTGTGTACCTACTCCATTTCAGGAGTCATTCAGTAATAATAATAATAATAATAATAATAATAATAATAATAATAATAATAATAATAATAATAATAATAATAATAAAAATAGCTGTGGCATGAAAATTTTACTTTTTTTTTTTCTCTCTCCCAGTCCTTAAAGCGTAACGATTAAAGAAAGCACCCAAATGCTTCATTGCCCCTCTTTTGTGTGCACACGTTCACTTCAGAAGCTGTGTTGTGTACAGGTGCAACAGAATATATGAAATGGCATATAAACATTTATTTTTATTTTTCAGCCATTCAGTTTCTTCTGGGATGAATTGGGCTGCTCTATATGGCCTTCAGTATATCCACTGTTCACCCAGTTACATTTCCAATGGAATCTGCATTGTTTTGTTTGTTTGTTTGTTTGTTTGTTTTTGTATTGGTTTGCTTCTTTGTACAGGAGAAACTCAGAAGGAACTTAAACATAACACTAGGAAAAAGTAATTTTTTTATATACACCTAATATCACAGCTAGTGTAAAGGATGTTAAATAGATAAAAACGAGGAACATTTTTTTCTTAAAATTAGTTTTGAAAACTAAACATTTAAAGCAGAATACATAAGGAATTTGTTAATGAGGCCTAATTTGTATGTATCAAATTCATCAGTTAAATGCACACTTCATCATTCCACTGTTGTAAAAGGAGAACTGCAACAGGAACAAACACCTCAGAAATAGGTGAACTGCTGGACTAATATAACTAAATAAATTAGTTTCAAAACTCTTTATCTAACTTATTTGAGTTTTTAAATAGGATGAACATTAATCATGTCTGTTTCAGGATTCACTTTAATACATATCTGATGAGCTTTGAAAACTCAGAAATTCTCTTTTATTTAGGCTTTTCTAAATACTAAAGTAGAATCAAACTTGGATTTAAAGGAATATTAGCTCTCTCCTCACATATTCTGTCTAGTCTTGTGAGAGCTGCCCATTGTACCCAAATACAACAGTTTCTTTAGCAGTGCTGAATCTTAGACACTAAAGACAGCCTCTCCTCAATGGGGGTTACTACAAGGGGAAAAAGAAATTTTCAGTGCGTCAGAGAGGGGACAATCTAATCCTCTTTGCTGGTACATCTGCTCTGGCAGTTTTGCTCTACAAATCAAAAGGCATTCCATTAATTAAAGTTCCTTTTTCTTTCATTTTTATTCAGCTTAAGAAATGTGACCAGTATTCCAAAAGAAAAAGAAAAAGGAAAAAAAAAAAAAACACACAAAAAAGGGGTTTTCAGCCCACTTCAGTCACAAATATCCACCACCAGAAGAGTATGCACTGTCTGGCTTCTGGCTTTCCCTTTCCCTTTCCCTTTCCCTTTCCCTTTCCCTTCCCTTTCCCTTTCCCTTTCCCTTTCCCTTTCCCTTTCCCTTTCCCTTTCCCTTTCCCTTTCCCTTTCCCTTTCCCTTTCCTTCTTTTTCTTTCTTTTCTTTTCTTTTCTTTTTCTTTTCTTTTCTTTTCTTTTCTTTTCTTTTCTTTTCTTTTCTTTTCTTTTCTTTTCTTTTCTTTTCTTTTCTTTTCTTTTCTTTTCTTTTCTTTCCTTTTCTTTTCTTTTCTTTTCTTTCCTTTTCTTTCCTTTTCTTTTTCTTTTCTTTTCTTTTCTTTTCTTTCCTTTTCTTTCCTTTTCTTTCCTTTTCTTTCCTTTCCTTTCCTTTCCTTTCCTTTCCTTTCCTTTCCTTTCCTTTCCTTTCCTTTCCTTTCCTTTCCTTTCCTTTCCTTTCCTTTCCTTTCCTTTCCTTTCCTTTCCTTTCCTTTCCTTTCCTTTCCTTTCTTTCCTTTCCTTTCCTTTCCTTTCCTTTCCTTTCCTTTCCTTTCCTTTCCTTTCCTTTCCTTTCCTTTCCTTTCCTTTCCTTTCCTTTCCTTTCCTTTCCTTTCCTTTCCTTTCCTTTCCTTTCCTTTTCTTTTCCTTTCCTTTCCTTTCCTTTCCTTTCCTTTCCTTTCCTTTCCTTTCCTTCCCTTCCCTTCCCTTCCCTTCCCTTCCCTTCCCTTCCCTTCCCTTCCCTTCCCTTCCCTTCCCTTCCCTTCCCTTCCCTTCCCTTCCCTTCCCTTCCCTTCCCTTCCCTTCCCTTCCCTTCCCTTCCCTTCCCTTCCCTTCCCTTCCCTTCCCTTCCCTTCCCTTCCCTTCCCTTCCCTTCCCTTCCCTTCCCTTCCCTTCCCTTCCCTTCCCTTCCCTTCCCTTCCCTTCCCTTCCCTTCCCTTCCCTTCCCTTCCCTTCCCTTCCCTTCCCTTCCCTTCCCTTCCTTCCTTCCCTTCCCTTCCCTTCCCTTCCCTTTCTTTTTTTTTCTTTCTTTTTCTTTTTCTTTCTTTCTTTTTCTTTTTCTTTCCTTTTTTTTTTTATTTTTTATGTTTATTTTTATTTTTATTATTTTTATTTTTTATTTTTTTAATTTTTATTTTCTTTCTTCTTTTTTTTTTTTTCTTTCTTCCTTTCTCTTTTTATGGAGAACCTTCTCCTTTGGCAAAGTGTGATGCATTCAGAGAGCCTTACAAAACAAAGCTTTCAGTTCTTGGTCAGCAACAAACTCATCTTTGTTCATGAAGCTCTATTAAGGAAAGAAGGCCAATTTTATGCAGGTTTCTATGGTCTGCAGCACAAAGGCATCTATCTGCATGCAAGTTATCTGGCAGGCACACAGCAGACTATGAGATCATCTATTTTAGCTATCGCCAGCTGCAATGAGGAACTGTAAAAAATTATAAACTGTTTTATATAGTGTTTTTATTTTTTTTTTCAAAGGGGTGGCACTACAGATTTATGCATTGTTTTGTGGACAGATAACAAGTGCAGCTAATGGAGTGCCTTTGCATCTAGATCTCAGGATTTGGTCTGCATTTCCCCAGTGAGTCTTAGTCTGTTTTGATTGGATACTAATGTCATCTGTCTTAAGCAGGAAGTGATGCTCGAGTGCTTTATCCCTGGGGTTTTAACTGTTGTCTAAGGAATCTTGGTCCTTTATTTGATGGACTTTTACTGTTCTTTTGCAACCATCCACTATTATTCCACAGTGGGTGGCCAGCTATTTAACACTTGCCAGTTGCATCATACACTGCCCATGTACTGTAATTTCACAGCATGAGGAAAAAGAGAATATTTCAGATTTTCTCCTGATAGAAGAAGA